>NC_069501.1:991914270-991929270 GCF_027579735.1 Bombina bombina
ATAATGGAAGCTACCTTTGAGACGAGACCTTCTTGTTCAAGGTCCGTTCGAACATCCGAATCTGGTCTCACTCCAACTGACTGCTTGGAGATTGAACGCTTGATCTTATCAAAGCGAGGGTTCTCAGATTCTGTCATTGATACTCTTGTTCAGGCCAGAAAGCCTGTAACTAGAAAAATTTACCACAAAATATGGAAAAACTATATATCTGTTGGTGTGAATCTAAAGGATTCCCTTGGGACAAGGTAAAAATTCCTAAGATTCTATCCTTTCTTCAAGAAGGTTTGGAGAAAGGATTATCTGCAAGTTCCTTGAAGGGACAGATTTCTGCCTTGTCTGTGTTACTTCACAAAAAGCTGGCAGCTGTGCCAGATGTTCAAGCCTTTGTTCAGGCTCTGGTTAGAATCAAGCCTGTTTACAAACCTTTGACTCCTCCTTGGAGTCTCAATTTAGTTCTTTCAGTTCTTCAGGGGGTTCCGTTTGAACCCTTACATTCCGTTGATATTAAGTTATTATCTTGGAAAGTTTTGTTTTTGGTTGCAATTTCTTCTGCTAGAAGAGTTTCAGAATTATCTGCTCTGCAGTGTTCTCCTCCTTATCTGGTGTTCCATGCAGATAAGGTGGTTTTACGTACTAAACCTGGTTTTCTTCCGAAAGTTGTTTCTAACAAAAACATTAACCAGGAGATAGTCGTGCCTTCTTTGTGTCCGAATCCAGTTTCAAAGAAGGAACGTTTGTTGCACAATTTGGATGTTGTTCGTGCTCTAAAATTCTATTTAGATGCTACAAAGGATTTTAGACAAACATCTTCCTTGTTTGTTGTTTATTCTGGTAAAAGGAGAGGTCAAAAAGCAACTTCTACCTCTCTCTCTTTTTGGATTAAAAGCATCATCAGATTGGCTTATGAGACTGCCGGACGGCAGCCTCCTGAAAGAATCACAGCTCATTCCACTAGGGCTGTGGCTTCCACATGGGCCTTCAAGAACGAGGCTTCTGTTGATCAGATATGTAAGGCAGCGACTTGGTCTTCACTGCACACTTTTACTAAATTTTACAAGTTTGATACTTTTGCTTCTTCTGAGGCTATTTTTGGGAGAAAGGTTTTGCAAGCCGTGGTGCCTTCCATCTAGGTGACCTGATTTGCTCCCTCCCTTCATCCGTGTCCTAAAGCTTTGGTATTGGTTCCCACAAGTAAGGATGACGCCGTGGACCGGACACACCTATGTTGGAGAAAACAGAATTTATGTTTACCTGATAAATTACTTTCTCCAACGGTGTGTCCGGTCCACGGCCCGCCCTGGTTTTTTAATCAGGTCTGATAATTTATTTTCTTTAACTACAGTCACCACGGTATCATATGGTTTCTCCTATGCAAATATTCCTCCTTTACGTCGGTCGAATGACTGGGGAAGGCGGAGCCTAGGAGGGATCATGTGGCTCTTTGCCATTTCCTGTTGGGGAAGAGAATATCCCACAAGTAAGGATGACGCCGTGGACCGGACACACCGTTGGAGAAAGTAATTTATCAGGTAAACATAAATTCTATTTTTGTTTTTTTAATAAACTTTGTTAGAGACCCGGTGAGTGCTTATATATATATATATATATATATATATATATATATATATATATATATATATATATATATATATATATATATATATATATATATATATATATATATATATATATATATATATATATATATATTATTATTTTTTCATGTAATTGGCAAGAGTCCATGAGCTAGTGACGTATGGGATATACATTCCTACCAGGAGGGGCAAAGTTTCCCAAACCTCAAAATGCCTATAAATTCACCCCCCCCACCACACCCACAATTCAGTTTTACAAACTTTGCCTCCCATGGAGGTGGTGAAGTAAGTTTGTGCTATATTTCTACGTTGATATGCGCTTCGCAGCAGGCTGAAGCCCGGTTTTCCTCTCAGAGTGCAGTGAATGTCAGAGGGATGTGAAGAGAGTATTGCCTATTTGAATACCATGGTCTTCCTCTAGGGGATCTATTTCATACGTTCTCTTTCTCCAACATAGGTGTGTCCGGTCCAAGGCGTCATCCTTACTTGTGGGATATTCTCTTCCCCAACGGGAAATGGCAAAGAGCCCAGCAAAGCTGGTCACATGATCCCTCCTAGGCTCCGCCTACCCCAGTCATTCTCTTTGCCGTTGCACAGGCAACATCTCCACGGAGATGGTTAAGAGTTTTTTGGTGTTTAAATGTAGTTTTTATTCTTCAATCAAGAGTTTATTTTAAAATAGTGCTGGTATGTACTATTTACTCTGAAACAGAAAAGAGATGAAGATTTCTGTTTGTAAGAGGAAGATGATTTTAGCAACCGTTACTAAAATCGATGGCTGTTTCCACACAGGACTGTTGAGATGAATTAACTTCAGTTGGGGGAAACAGTGGGCAGACTTTGCTGCTTGAGGTATGACACATTTCTAACAAGACTTGGTAATGCTGGAAGCTGTCATTTTCCCTATGGGAACCGGTAAGCCATTTTCTTAGTTTAGTATAAGAATAAAGGGCTTCACAAGGGCTTTAAAGACTAGTAGACATTTTTCTGGGCTAAAACGATTACTTTATAAGTATATTTAGTGGATTATAACTATAAATAGTTCTTTTAATCTTGGGGATGTATTAAAAAAACGGCAGGCACTGTATTGGACACCTTTTTCACTGGGGGCCTTTTCTAGTCATAGGCAGAGCCTCATTTTCGCGCCACTAATGCGCAGTTGTTTTTGGAAAGCAAGGCATGCAGATGCATGTGTGAGGAGCTAAGAACCACTGAAAAAGCTTATTGAAGGCATCATTTGGTATCGTATTCCCCTCTGGGCTTGGTTGGGTCTCAGCAAAGCAGATACCAGGGACTGTATAGGGGTTAAATGTAAAAACGGCTCCGGTTCCGTTATTTTAAGAGTTAAAGCTTTCAAATTTGGTGTGCAATACTTTTAAGGCTTTAAGACACTGTGGTGAAATTTTGGTGAATTTTGAACAATTCCTTCATACTTTTTCACATATTCAGTAATAAAGTGTGTTCAGTTTAAAATTTAAAGTGACAGTAACGGTTTTATTTTAAAACGTTTTTTGTGCTTTGTTATCAAGTTTATGCCTGTTAACATGTCTGAACCATCAGATAGACGATGTTCTGTATGTTTGAAAGCCAAGGTTCCTCCCCATTTAAATATATGTGATGAATGTGACATAGTGTCCAAACAAAGTAGGGACAATGATGCCACTGATAATGATGTTGCTCAAGCGAGGGGAGTAAGCATGGTACTGCATCATCCCCTTCTGTGTCTACACCAGTCTTGCCCACACAAGAGGCCCCTAGTACATCTAGTGCGCCAATCCTTCTTACTATGCAACAATTAACGGCTGTAATGGATAATTCTATTAAAAACATTTTGTCCAAAATGCCCACTTATCAGAGAAAGCGCGATTGCTCTGTTTTAGATACTGAAGAGCATGAGGACGCTGATGATAATGGTTCTGACATACCCTCACACCAATCTGAAGGGGCCAGGAGGGAGGTTTTGTCTGAGGGAGAAATTTCAGATTCAGGAAAAATTTCTCAACAAGCTGAACCTGATGTTATTACTTTTAAATTTAAATTAGAACATCTCCGCGCTCTGCTTAAGGAGGTGTTATCTACTCTGGATGATTGTGACAATTTGGTCATTCCAGAGAAATTATGTAAGATGGACAAGTTCCTAGAGGTCCCGGTGCCCCCCGATGCTTTTCCTATACCCAAGCGGGTGGCGGACATTGTAAATAAGGAATGGGAAAGGCCCGGCATACCTTTTGTTCCTCCCCCTATATTTAAGAAATTATTTCCTATGGTCGACCCCAGAAAGGACTTATGGCAGACGGTCCTCAAGGTCGAGGGGGCGGTTTCTACTCTAAACAAACGCACTACTATCCCTATAGAAGATAGTTGTGCTTTCAAAGATCCTATGGATAAAAAATTAGAGGGTTTGCTTAAAAAGATGTTTGTTCAGCAAGGTTACCTTCTACAACCAATTTCATGCATTGTTCCTGTCACTATACAGCGTGTTTCTGGTTCGAAGAACTAGAAAAGTCGCTCAATAAAGAATCTTCGTATGAGGAGGTTATGGACAGAGTTCAAGCACTTAAATTGGCTAACTCTTTTATCTTAGACGCCACTTTGCAATTAGCTAGATTAGCGGCGAAAAATTCAGGTTTTGCTATTGTGGCGCGCAGAGCGCTTTGGCTAAAGTCTTGGTCAGCGGATGTGTCCTCCAAGAACAAATTGCTTAACATCCCTTTCAAGGGTAAAACGCTGTTTGGCCCTGACTTGAAAGAGATTATTTCAGACATCACTGGGGGAAAGGGCCACGCCCTTCCTCAGGATAGGTCTTTTAAGGCTAAAAATAAGCCAAATTTTCGTCCCTTTCGCAGAAACGGACCAGCCTCAAATTCTACACCCTCTAAGCAAGAGGGTAATAGTTCTCAAACCAAACCAGCCTGGAGACCGATGCAAGGCTGGAACAAGGGTAAGCAGGCCAAGAAACCTGCCACTGCTACTAAAACAGCATGAAGTGTTGGCCCCCGATCCGGGACCGGATCTGGTGGGGGGCAGACTCTCTCTCTTTGCTCAGGCTTGGGCAAGAGATGTTCAGGATCCTTGGGCGCTAGAAATAGTTTCTCAAGGTTATCTCCTGGAATTCAAGGAACTACCCCCAAGGGGGAGGTTCCACAGGTCTCAATTGTCTTCAAACCAAATAAAAAGACAGGCATTCTTACATTGTATAGAAGACCTGTTAAGAATGGGAGTGATTCATCCTGTTCCATTAGGAGAACAAGGGATGGGGTTTTACTCCAATCTGTTCATAGTTCCCAAAAAAGAAGGAACATTCAGACCAATTTTAGATCTCAAGATTCTAAACAAATTTCTCAGGGTTCCATCGTTCAAAATGGAAACCATTCGAACAATTCTTCCTACCATCCAGGAAGGTCAATGCATGACTACAGTGGATTTAAAGGATGCGTATCTACATATTCCTATCCACAAGGAACATCATCGGTTCCTAAGGTTCGCCTTTCTGGACAAGCATTACCAGTTTGTGGCACTTCCATTCGGATTAGCCACTGCTCCAAGGATTTTCACAAAGGTACTAGGGTCCCTTCTAGCGGTGCTAAGACCAAGGGGCATTGCAGTAGTACCTTACTTGGACGACATACTGATTCAAGCGTCGTCTCTGTCAAAAGCAAAGGCTCATACGGACATTGTCCTAGCCTTTCTCAGATCTCACGGGTGGAAAGCGAACATAGAAAAAAGTTCTCTGTCCCCGTCAACAAGAGTTCCCTTCTTGGGAACAATAATAGACTTCTTAGAAATGAAGATTTTTCTGACAGAGGCCAGAAAATCAAAACTTCTAAGCTCTTGTCAAGTACTTCATTCTGTTCTTCTTCCTTCCATAGCGCAGTGCATGGAAGTAATAGGTTTGATGGTTGCGGCAATGGACATAGTTCCTTTTGCACGAATTCATCTAAGACCATTACAACTGTGCATGCTCAGACAGTGGAATGGGGATTATACAGACTTGTCTCCGACGATCCAAGTAGATCAAAGAACCAGAGATTCACTCCGTTGGTGGCTGAACCTGGACAACCTGTCACAGGGAATGAGCTTCCGCAGACCAGAGTGGGTCATTGTCACGACCGACGCCAGTCTGGTGGGCTGGGGCGCGGTCTGGGAACCCCTGAAAGCTCAGGGTCTATGGTCTCAGGAAGAATCTCTTCTCCCGATAAACATTTTGGAACTGAGAGCGATATTCAATGCTCTCAAAGCTTGGCCTCAACTAGCAAAGGCCAAATTCATAAGGTTTCAATCAGACAACATGACGACTGTTGCATATATCAACCATCAGGGGGGAACAAGGAGTTCCCTGGCGATGGAGGAGGTGACCAAAATAATTCAATGGGCGGAGAATCACTCCTGCCACTTGTCTGCAATCCACATCCCAGGAGTGGAAAATTGGGAAGCGGATTTTCTGAGTCGTCAGACTTTCCATCCGGGGGAGTGGGAACTCCATCCGGAAATCTTTGCCCAAATTACTCAATTGTGGGGCATTCCAGACATGGACCTGATGGCGTCTCGTCAGAACTTCAAGGTTCCTTGCTACGGGTCCAGATCCAGGGATCCCAAGGCGACTCTAGTAGATGCACTGATAGCACCTTGGACCTTCAACCTAGCTTATGTATTCCCACCGTTTCCTCTCATTCCCAGGCTGGTAGCCAGGATCAATCAGGAGAGGGCTTCGGTGATCTTGATAGCTCCTGCGTGGCCACGCAGAACTTGGTATGCAGACCTGGTGAATATGTCATCGGCTCCACCATGGAAGCTACCTTTGAGACAGGACCTTCTTGTTCAAGGTCCATTCGAACATCCGAATCTGGCTTCACTCCAACTGACTGCTTGGAGATTGAACGCTTGATTTTATCAAAGCGTGGGTTTTCAGATTCTGTCATTGATACTCTTATCCAGGCTAGAAAGCCTGTAACTAGGAAAATTTACCATAAAATATGGAAAAAATATATCTGTTGGTGTGAATCTAAAGGATTCCCATGGAACAAGATAAAAATTCCTTAGATTCTATCCTTTCTACAAGAGGGTTTGGAGAAAGGATTATCTGCAAGTTCTTTGAAGGGACAGATTTCTGCTTTATCTGTTTTACTTCACAAAAAGCTGGCGGCTGTGCCAGATGTTCAAGCTTTTGTTCAGGCTCTGGTTAGAATCAAGCCTGTTTACAAACCTTTGACTCCTCCTTGGAGTCTCAATTTAGTTCTTTCAGTTCTTCAAGGGGTTCCGTTTGAACCCTTACATTCCGTAGATATTAAGTTACCATCTTGGAAAGTTTTGTTTTTGGTTGCAATTTCTTCCATGCAGATAAGGTGGTTTTGCGTACTAAACCTGGTTTTCTTCCGAAAGTTGTTTCTAACAAAAACATTAACCAGGAGATAGTTGTGCCTTCTTTGTGTCCGAATCCAGTTTCAAAGAAGGAACGTTTGTTACACAATTTGGATGTAGTTCGTGCTCTAAAATTCTATTTAGAGGCTTCAAAGGATTTCAGACAAACATCTTCTTTGTTTGTTGTTTATTCTGGTAAAAGGAGAGGTCAAAAAGCAACTTCTACCTCTCTCTCTTTTTGGCTTAAAAGCATCATCCGATTGGCTTATGAGACTGCCGGACGGCAGCCTCCTTAAAGAATCACAGCTCACTCCACTAGGGCTGTGGCTTCCACATGGGCCTTCAAGAACGAGGCTTCTGTTGATCAGATATGTAAGGCAGCGACTTGGTCTTCACTGCACACTTTTACCAAATTTTACAAATTTGATACTTTTGCTTCTTCTGAGGCTATTTTTGGGAGAAAGGTTTTGCAAGCCGTGGTGCCTTCCATCTAGGTGACCTGATTTGCTCCCTCCCATCATCAGTGTCCTAAAGCTTTGGTATTGGTTCCCACAAGTAAGGATGACGCCGTGGACCGGACACACCTATGTTGGAGAAAACAGAATTTATGCTTACCTGATAAATTACTTTCTCCAAAGGTGTGTCCGGTCCACGGCCCGCCCTGGTTTTTTTAATCAGGTCTGATGAATTATTTTCTCTAACTAGTCACCACGGTATCATATGATTTCTCCTATGCATATTCCTCCTTTAAGTCGGTCGAATGACTGGGGTAGGCTGAGCCTAGGAGGGATCATGTGACCAGCTTTGCTGGGCTCTTTGCCATTTCCTGTTGGGGAAGAGAATATCCCACAAGTAAGGATGACGCCGTGGACCGGACACACCGTTGGAGAAAGTAATTTATCAGGTAAGCATAAATTCTGTTTTTATCGGTCGTAGAGATTTCTTCTCCTACCTCCCTTTTCAGATCGACGATATACTCTTATATACCATTACCTCTACTGATTCTCGTTTCAGTACTGGTTTGGCTATCTACTTTATGTAGACGAGTGTCTTAGGGTAAGTAAGTCTTATTTTATTCATGACACTCTAAGCTATGGTTGGGCACTTTATATGTAAAGTTCTTAATATATGTGTTAAACTTATATTTGCCATGATTCAGGATAATCAGTGTTCCTTCTTTCAGACTGTCAGTTTCTTTTTTTGGGAAAATGCATATGAATTATATTTTTTCTTACCTTAAAATTTTCAATTGACTTTTTTTTCTAAATTGCGGGCTGTTAGGCTCGCGGGTGCAGAAAATGCTTCAATTTATTGCGTCATTCTTGGCGCAAAACTTTTTTGGCGCAAAAATGTCGTCATTTCCGGGGTCATAAGTTTTCATGTGATTGCGTCATTTTTTGACGTATGTGTGTTGCGGACGTTTTTGGCGCCAAAAAATATGGGCGTTATTCTTGGCGCCAAAAAATGTGGGCGTTATACTTGGTGCCAAAAATGTGGGTGTCATACTAGGCGCCAGTTTTTTTCACATTATTTCAGTCTCACTTTTTAGTTGCTTCTGGTTTCTAGAGGCTTGTTTTGTTTTGCATTCTTTCCCATTCCTGAAACTGCCATTTAAGGAATTTGATAATTTTGCTTTATATGTTGTTTTTTCTATTACATATTGCAAGCTGTCACTACCTGACCCTGGATCAGAATCTACTTCTGGAAAGACGCTGCCTGATGTCGGTTCTACCAAAGCTAAGTGCATTTGTTGTAAACTTTTGGTAACTGTACCTCCAGCTGTAGTTTGTGTTAGTTGTCATGATAAACTATCAAACGCTGATAATATTTCCATTAGTAATAATCCATTACCTGTTGTTCCTTCAACATCTAATGTTCAGGATGTTCCTGTTAATGTAAAATAATTTTTCTAATTCTATTCGGAAGGATCTGTCTGTTATTCCTCCTTCTAGTAAACGTAAGAGGTCTTTTAAAACTTCTCATATTTCAGATGAATTTTTAAATGACCGCCATCATTCTGACTTATCTATTTCTGATGAGGATCTATCTGGTTCAGAAGATTCTGCCTCAGATATTGACACTGATAAATCTTCATATTTGTTTAAAATGGAGTTTATTCGTTCTTTACTTAAAGAAGTGTTGATTGCATTAGATATGGAGGAGTCTAGTCCTCTTGATATTAAAACTAATAAGCGTTTAAATTCAGTTTTTAAACCTCATGTAGTTATTCCAGAAGTTTTTCCAGTTCCTGATGCTATTTCAGAAGTAATTTCTAGGGAATGGAATAGTCTGGGTACTTCATTTACTCCTTCTCCAAGGTTTAAGAAATTGTACCCTTTGCCATCTGATAGATTAGAGTTTTGGGAGAAAATCCCCAAAGTTGATAGGGCTATCTCTACTCTTGCTAAACGTACTACTATTCCTACGGCAGATAGTACTTCTTTTAAGGATCCTTTAGATAGGAAGCTTGAATCCTTTCTAAGGAAGGCTTATTTATGTTCAGGTAATCTTCTCAGGCCTGCTATTTCTTTGGCTGATGTTGCTGCAGCTTCTACCTTCTGGTTGGAGGCTTTAGCGCAACAAGTGTCAGACCATAATGCTTATAGCATTGTTAAACTTCTTCAACATGCTAATAACTTTGTTTGTGATGCCATTTTTTATATCATTAGAATTGATGTCAGGTATATGTCTTTAGCTATTTTAGCTAGAAGAGCTTTATGGCTTAAGTCTTGGAATGCAGATATGACTTCTAAGTCAACGTTGGTTTCTCTTTCTTTCCAAGGTAATAAATTATTTGGTTCTCAGTTGGATTCAATAATTTCAACTGTTACTGGGGGAAGGGAGCTTTTTTGCCTCGGGACAAAAAGTCTAAAAGTAAATATAGGGCTGCTCGTCGTTTTCGTTCCTTTCGTCAGAATAAGGAACAAAAACCTGACCCTTCCCCTAAAGGAACAGTTTCCGTTTGGAAACCTTCTCCAGTCTGGAATAAATCCAAGCCTTTTAGAAAGTCAAAACCAGCTCCCAAATCCGCATGAAGGTGCGGCCCTCATTCCAGCACAGCTGGTAGGGGGCAGGTTACGATTTTTCAAAGATGTTTGGATCAATTCAAAGTCTTTGGATTCAGAACATTGTTTCACAAGGGTACAGAATAGGTTTCAAGGTAAGACCGCCTGTGAGAAGATTTTTTTCTCACGCATTCCAGTAAACCCAGTAAAGGCTCAAGCGTTTCTGAAATGTTTCAGACCTAGAGTCGGCTGGGGTAATTGTGCCAGTTCCAGTTCTGGAACCGGGTCTGGGGTTTTACTCAAATCTGTTCATTATACCAAAGAAGGAGAATTGCTTCAGACCAGTTCTGGATCTAAAAATATTGAATCGTTATGTAAGGATACCAACATTCAAAATGGTGACTATAAGGACTATTCTGCCTTTTGTTCAGCAAGGGCATTATATGTCTACAATAGACTTACAGGATGCATATCTTCATATTCCAATCCATCCAGATCACTATCAGTTTCTGAGATTATCTTTTCTAGACAAGCATTACCAGTTTGTTGCTCTTCCGTTTGGCCTAGCAACAGTTCCAAGGATCTTTTCAAAGGTTCTCGGTGCCCTTCTCTCTGTAATCAGAGAACAGGGTATTGCGGTATTTCCTTATTTGGACAATATCTTGGTACTCGCTCAGTCTTTACATTCTGCAGAATCTCATACAAATCAACTTGTGTTGTTTCTTCAAAGACATGGTTGAAGGATCAATTTACCAAAGAGTTCCTTGATTCCTCAGACAAGGGTAACCTTTTTGGGTTTCCAAATAGATTCAGTGTCCATGACTTTGTCTCTAACAGAAAAGAGACGTCTGAAATTGGTTTCAGCTTGTCGAAACCTTCAGTCTCAATCATTCCCTTCTGTAGCTTTGTGCATGGAAATTCTAGGTCTCATGACTGCTGCATCGGATGCGATCCCTTTTGCTCGTTTTCACATGAGACACCTCTTCAGCTTTGTATGCTGAACCAATTGTGCAGGGATTATACAAAGATATCACAATTAATATCCTTAAATCCCAATGTTCGATCTTCTCTGACTTGGTGGTTGGATCACCATCGTTTAATTCAAGGGGCCTCTTTTGTTCGTCCAACCTGGACTGTGATCTCAACAGATGCGAGTCTTTCAGGTTGGGGAGCTGTATGGGGATCTCTGACAGCGCAGGGGGTTTGGGAATCTCAGGAGGCGAGATTACCAATCAACATTTTTGAACTCCGTGAGATTTTCAGAGCTCTTCAGTTCTGGCCTCTTCTGAAGAGAGAATCGTTTATTTGTTTTCAGACAATGTCACAACCGTGGCGTATGTCAATCATCAAGGAGGGACTCACAGTCCTCAGGCTATGAAAGAAGTATCTCGGATACTTGTATGGGCGGAATCCAGCTCCTAATTTCTGCGGTTCACATCCCAGGTATAGACAATTGGGAAGCGGATTATCTCAGTCGCCAGACGTTACATCCGGGCAAATGGTCTCTTCACCCAGAGGTATTTCTTCAGATTGTTCAAATCTGGGGACTTCCAGAAATAGATCTGATGGCTTCTCATCTAAACAAGAAACTTCCCAGGTATCTGTCCAGATCCAGGGATCCTCAGGCGGAAGCAGTGGACGCGTTGTCACTTCCATGGAATTATCAACCTGCCTATATCTTTCCGCCTCTAGTTCTTCTTCCAAAAGTGATTTCCAAAATCCTAATGGAGCGTTCGTTTGTACTGCTGGTGGCTCCAGCATGGCCACACAGGTTTTGGTATGCAGATCTCGTTCAGATGGCCAGTTCCAACCTTGGACACTTCCGTTAAGGCCAGACCTTCTATCTTATGGCCCATTTTTCCATCAGGATCTCAAATCATTAAATTTGAAGGTATGGAGATTGAACGCTTAATACTTAGTCATAGAGGTTTCTCTGATTCAGTGATTGATTACTATGTTACAGGCTCGTAAATCTGTGTCTAGAAAGATTTATTACCTAGTTTGGAAGACTTACATTTCTTGGTGTTCTTCTCATAAATTCTCTTGGCATTCGTTTAGAATTCCTAGAATTTTACAGTTTCTTCAGGATGGTTTGGATAAGGGTTTGTCTGCAAGTTCCTTGAAAGGACAAATATCTGCTCTTTCTGTACTTTTCACAGAAAGATTGCTAAATATCCTGATATTCATTGTTTTGTACAGGCTTTGGTTCGTATTAAGCTTGTCATTAAGTCAATTTCTCCTCCTTGGAGTCTTAATTTGGTTCTGAGGGCTTTACAGGCTCCTATGCATTCTCTGGATATTAAATTACTTTCTTGGAAAGATTTATTCCTTTTAGCAATCTCTTCTGCTAGAAGAGTATCTGAGTTATCTGCTCTTTCTTGTGAATCTCCTTTTCTGATTTTTCATCAGGATAAGGCGGTGTTGCGGACTAAATTTAATTTTTTACCTAAAGTTGTGAATTCTAACAACATTAGTAGAGAAATTGTTATCCCTTCTTTGTGTCCTAATCCTAAGAATTCTCTGGAGAGATCTTTGCATTCTTTGGATGTAGTAAGAGCTTTGAAATATTATATGGAAGCTACCAAAGATTTCAGGAAGACTTCTAGTCTATTTGTTATCTTTTCTGGTTCTAGGAAAGGTTAGAAGGCTTCTGCCATTTCTTTGGCGTCTTGGTTAAAGTCTTTGATTCATCATGCTTATGTGGAGTCGGGTAAATCCCCGCCTCAAAGGATTACGGCTGATTCTACTAGGTCAGTTTCTTCTTCCTGGGCTTTTAAGAATGAAGCTTCTGTTGATCAGATTTGCAAAGTAGCAACTTGGTCTTCTTTGCATACTTTTACTAAATTCTACCATTTTGATGTTTTTTCTTCTTCTGAAGCAGTTTTTGGTAGAAAAATACTTCAGGCAGCTGTTTCAGTTTGATTCTTCTGCTTATAATTTCAGTTTTTTTCATTATAAGATTAAAACTTTTTGATTTGGGTTGTGGATTATTTTTTCAGCGGAATTGGCTGTCTTTATTTTATCCCTCCCTCTCTAGTGACTCTTGCGTGGAGTTCCACATCTTGGGTGTTGATATCCCATACATCACTAGCTCATGGACTCTTGCCAATTACATGAAAGAAAACATAATTTATGTAAGAACTTACCTGATAAATTCATTTCTTTCATATTGGCAAGAGTCCATGAGGCCCAACCTTTTTGTGGTGGTTATGATTTTTTTGTATAAAGCACAATTATTCCAATTCCTTGTTTGATGCTTTCGCTCCTTTCTTATCACCCCACTTCTTGGCTATTCGTTAAACTGAATTATGGGTGTGGTGAGGGGTGTATTTATAGGCATTTTGAGGTTTGGGAAACTTTGTCCCTCCTGGTAGGAATGTATATTCCATACGTCACTAGCTCATGGACTCTTGCCAATATGAAAGAAATGAATTTATCAGGTAAGTTCTTACATAAATTATGTATGTGTATATATATATATATATTTTTTTTTTTTTGCATCGATTATATATATATATATATATATATATATATATATGTGTGTGTGTGTATGTATATATGTATATATGTATATATATGTATATATATATATATATATATATATATATATATATATATATATATATATATATATATATATATATATATATTACATGTTATAACACAAGATCTCCACTATATTCTAATAAGCTATACAAATAATTGAAGATCATGCAATGGTCAGTCAATGAAAAATTGGTTTAGAAATAGTTTTTTTTATTTTATTTTTTTTTAAATTACAATTCATAAGACGTCATAAAAATCTTAAGGAAGGTGATCCAAAACATTCATACAAACAATTGATACAAAAAATAATTGATACGAAAATACTACCTAAAAGTTGATGCAAAACAGTTCATAGGAAATTTTTTAACTATATATATGTGTGTGTATGTATATATGTGTGTGTTACAGGTAAAATCCGAAATCCGGATGCCAAGGGAATTAAGAAAATTTGGTAATAGAAGTAAATTGAAAAGGTGTTTAGAAATGTATGGTCTATTTGAATCATTAAAAAGGTACATGAAACACAATTTGTTTTCTTTAAATAGATTTGGCTTTGCAGACATGTTCACTGTGGGCATATTTGTGGTAGTGTTTGGCACTGGCAAACTCTATACAAGAAAATGCAGGTTATAGATAAGTCTACAAGTATTAACAAACTAGGATAGACTTAACAATATTTGATGTGCATGAAAATAATATTGCATAAAAAGTGTGGAACTTGGTAAATGCAGTTTCTAAACTATAAAATATCACTCCAGGTGGTGGACTATCTTACACAGTATTCTGGCATTAAGCCTGGAGACCTGGATGCCAAGATCTCATCAAAGCATTTGACCACTCTTAAATCTACGTACCTCAAGTTGCGATTCCTCATCGATGTTGGTGTCAAGTTTGTGGGTCATGGGTTACAGAAGGATTTTCGAGTAATAAACCTGATGGTAGGATTTTTTTTTTATGCCAAGCTGGATGGATTCTTCTGAATTGTTATGGTGAAATGGTACTTATTTAACCTTTTTAATTTATCAGGTACCGAAGGATCAGGTGATTGACACGGTGTATCTGTTTCACATTCCACGCAAGAGAATGATCTCTCTGCGCTACCTGGCATGGTATTTTTTAGGTGAGTGTTTGTTTTATACATTAATGTTGTATATGCTTATTGCAGTCTGAGATTTTGAATCTGCTAGGGAGAAAATTGACTTGGGCCCAAAAGCTTACTGCTGTGTTTTCTGTTTTTTACTTTTTATATCTATATATAGATCTGAAGATCCAAGGCGAGACTCACGACAGTATAGAAGATGCTCGGACAGCACTGCAACTATATCGCAAGTACTTGGAGCTGAGTCGAAATGGGACTGAGCCAGAAAACTTTCGCAAAGTATTAAAGGGCCTTTATGAGAAGGGGCGTAAGATGGACTGGAAGGTTCCGGAGCCAGAGAATCAGAACAGCCCTAAAAGTAAAGCCAACGTGAATCTCCTTAACAATGACACAAGTG
>NC_069501.1:992309270-992319270 GCF_027579735.1 Bombina bombina
GTTTCACTGGTAAAAATAAATAATTGAAATGGGTATATATTTGTTTTTTGTTAAGTTGCCTAATAATTATGCACAGTAATAGTCACCTGCACACACAGATATCCCCCTAAAATAGCTATAACTAAAAACAAACTAAAAACTACTTCCAAAAATATTCAGCTTTGATATTAATGAGTTTTTTGGGTTCATTGAGAACATGGTTGTTGTTCAATAATAAAATTAATCCTCAAAAATACAACTTGCCTAATAATTCTGCACTCCCTGTATGTATGTGTGTCTGTGTATGTATGTATGTTTTTTATGTATGTGTGTGTGTATGTATGAGTGTGTGTATGTTTGTATGCATGAGAGTCTGTGTGCATGTATGTATGAGAGTGTGTGTGTGTATGTATGAGAGTTTGTATGTGTGTGTATGTATTTATTTTATTAGAGTCTCTGTTTACATGAATATACAAGAAATTTATATATAATTACAGGTAATTTCTCAATTGTTTTCAATGCATCATGAGCTGTGACTCACCTTTTTCATGACCCCTTTTACGCAGATTGGTTTCCAGTCCAGGATTCCACCTCCTACATATTCCCCAAGAGGAGCCACACAGAGGTTGTGCTACTTGCAGCTTGTGTAATGTTCAGTCACAGTCAGTGCAGCTTATGGGAGCTTATAGAAGGCAGAGCATAAAGCGCACCTGTACCTGTCAGGATCCATCAGAAGAGCTGTGCATGCCTATGCAGCCTTATAGCAGAATAAAAAGACGGCAAGGTATGAATCACTGAAGGTGCATCAAGAACCTTTAAAATATCCATTCTGATTATATATTAAGGTGATTCAGGGTTTCACAAGTGTGTATACTGATGTTTGATCTTCAGTGCAGTGAGGAATTAAGGTCTTAAAACCCTCGGTGACAGTCTTTGAGTTTAGTTAAATCAACAGATTTCTAAGTACTACACACCTGTGGATTATTCATTTGTGTTTTGCCTCCCCAATGCTAATAACCTAAATTTCATATATGAACCTAATTACATTTTAAAACCCAATAAAGTCTGCTTTAGTCAACCTCACAAGCTTTTAAAGATAACGCAGAAAAACATTTTTTCATGCATTGAAGAAATTATCTGCATTTAAAACAACTTTAAATACAGCCAAGGAACGTCATCTGAAAACACTTAAAAATAGCGTTGCCACCCGTCATGATTTGACAGGGACAGCCCTGGATTTGGGAGGTATGTCCTGTGCACTGGAAAATCCTCCCAAAATCCTGTATTGCTCACCGTCCTTTGCAACTTCTTCTTCCCTCCCTTCCAGTCACAGCTCCCTAAGGCACTGGTTTTTAAACCTCTCCTCACGCCTCCCTAAAAGGCCACTTTTTGAGGATATTTCAACTATTGCACAGGTGAAACAATCAGCTGATTAGTAAACATCCAAGATAATCCAGGAAACCTGGCCTGCTGGGGAGGCCTGAGGATAGGTTTGAAAACCAGTGCTCAAAGATGAGTGCATGTGTCCATGCTAGAGCATGCGGCTTTAAAAAGTGGGCACTGCACAGGAGGGGACAGCAGTTTTTTGTTATAGCGATTTTTGTGTCTGTGTCCATCTACAAAACTGTGCAGGAACCTACATGTTAGTCTGTAGCTTGCAAGTGACTGACATGCAGAGGATAGCGGCAGAGTTTGAAGCTGGAGTTCTCATAAGATAACTTAAGGCAAAGCACTTGTACTATACAATTCTTAATTTTGGCTCAAGCAAAATGAAATCTAATTATGAAGTATTAATACTATTGGTGAAACTACATGAAAGCAATGTTCTTAAAGTGACAGTAAACTAAAAAAACTGCACATTACACTAAATGCAAATCTCTGATTGCATAGTAATTACAAGTAAAGTTAAAGGGACAGTCTACACCAGAATTTTTATTGTTTTAAAAGATAGATAATCCCTTTATTACCCATTCCCCAGTTTTGCATAACCAACACAGTTATAATAATATACTTTTAACCTCTGTGATTATCTTGTATCTAAGCCTCTGCAAACTGCCCCTTTATCAGTTCTTTTGACAGACTTGCAGTCTAGCCAATCAGTGCCTACTCCCAGATAACTTCACGTGCACGAGCACAGTGTTATCTATATGAAATACGTGAACTAACACCCTCTAGTGGTGAAAAACTGTTAAAATGCATTCTGAAAAGAGGTGGCCTTCAAAGTCTAAGACATTAGCATATGAACCTCCTAGGTTAAGCTTTCAAATAAGAATACCAAGAGAACAAAGCAAAATTGGTGATAAAAGTAAATTGAAAAATTGTTTAAAATTACATGCTCTATCTGAATCATGAAAGTTTATTTTGGCCTAGACTGTCCCTTTAAAATAACTATGCAGAAAGTATAGCTATGCATTTATTGCAATGTTTAGTTCGCTGTCCATTTAATAATTGATTTTCTATAACTGGCTGCATTTGCAAGTTAGCAACCTTTTGTATTGTTTAAAGTTAACTTCTACAAAATAAAGTCAATTATAAGTTATTTGAATTAGGTCTCCTGTAATAAACATACATGACTATAAGACACAAATATTTTACATCAGACTAAAAATGACAAAATCAGATATTTTAGCATCAATGTGTGAAGCCACACCTACAAACCACACCCCCATACCCCACCCCCTCAAAAGTGTCCAGGAATTAGCTGGGCAAAAGGTGGCAACCCTACTTAAAGGAATAGTCTAGTCAAAATTAAACTTTTATGATTCAGATAGAGCACACAATGTTAAACAACGTTCCAATTCACTTCCATTATTTAAATGTGCACAATCTTTTTATATGCACACTTTCTAAGGCAACCTCTCCTACTAAGCATGTGCAATATTCACATGATATACGTATATGCATTTTGTGATTGGCTTATGGCTGTCACATGATGCATTAGGTATTAGATATTTGTCAGAGAAAAATCTACATCTCTTTTGAGATTCTAACTAGGTGTTTTTCATTGTCTCTTTATTATGCATTTATTGTTTATGCTATTCTGATGTGTTTAGTGGTCCTTTAAAGACATTTTTCACATAGCACAAATCATGAATGTAATGCTCTTTGTATTCACTTTACACTATATAATGAATTAGTATTTCTATATTATTTTATAACAGCTTATACAAGAAAACAATTTGAAACACAATCCACAATTTAAAATACTTAAAATGATAAACAATGCAGAAATAAATAAAACTCAAATTTCATTTTCTACTTAATTGAGCCTCAGTATTCTCAGCTACTTATCTGGACACATAGAGAATGCCACTAAGTGAGCTACATAATTTATAATAGCATTTTAATCTTTATGAATTCCACAAGGAGCCCAGCGGAAGCAGAGGATCTCCCAACAACAGCTTCTTTAAAAAACAAGTTTAAAAAACTACCTCATTAGACTCATAATGATATATATATATTTTTTCCCCAGTTTTATTACAGTTTACCAGTCAGTTTAAAAAAGGTACTGCAATATCTTACTAGACTGGGATTAGTTGTCTGTCTCTCTCCCCCCCATCTCTCTCTCTCTCTCTCTCTCTCTATATATATATATATATATATATATACTGTATATATAAAAATATATACACATGCATGAGCTTTAAAAATATTTGAAGAGAGTGTACAGAATCCACTCTTTTGAAGACCAAAAACTACTCTTATTGTATTTTACTTTATGCTATATTATTTATATATATATATATATATATATATATATATATATATATATACTATATATATATATATATATATATATATATATTGTGAATATTATCCTTATTATTATAATTTCAGTAGTGTACCAGCAAAGTGTATTATGTGTTAAAACACAATAAATATTATGTGACCTCTATATCATTCTGTTAATGTAACTCAATATATAAAATAGTGGTTACCAACTTTGCAGGGCAATGTGTGCAATTTAATAACACTCTGAATTAAATCATTTACAAAGGATAATACATATAAAACCTGAATCCTTTTAGTTCTGAATTTGTCTATTAATTAAACTGAGACCAGATAACAGTACAATAAAAACACTATAAGCAATTATATAGACAAGCACTACTAGTTAATAGCTACATATTAATACTGATTAATAATAATAATAATAATAATAATAATAATAATAATATGTATGTGTATACCTGAATATATAAGTAAATACACATGATCAATGTTATGCCTATATAGTACAGTACAGACACATGATTAATATGCAATATCAAAATGGTGAATTTTCCCTGACAATTGTAAATATATAAAAAATATATATATATATATATACACACACTTATCAATCTATCATCTATTGCTCCACAATATTAATAAAGAATTTCTTTTTTGCTTCAACAAATGAATGTAAATAACAAAAAATAATGCACATTATTTCATAATAATGATAAATAATAAAAATAACACTTTTCTAAGTAGTAATACACATTTAAATGTATGATTTGAGACTTCCATGCCCTTTAGCTTGCAAAGTTCTTTTGGAAGTAGCTATAATTAGAGAGGTACAATTAAAGCAGTTAAATACTTCCAAAGGTAGTAAAGCTTTATTACAGTACAGGGTAATCCACAAGTAGTCTATGGAGTCAGCTCCTAAATGTGCAGGTTTAAAATACATGATACCTACCTAAAAACTTTTCCAAGGAAATCATGTATAATTAATGGGATATACGTGTTTGTGTGTGTATGTGTATATATATATATACATAGATAAAATATTTGCACACACTTCTTTAAGCTTAAGTAGTTGAACGATTAAGAGTTGTTTCATTTCCAGATACTTGCCTCTGGCTACAGATTCTGCATCATTAAAACATCCTACGGAATAGAGGAAAAGAGGAGGGATTCATGGCACAGAGGTGAGCCAGGACGGGGGAGGGGGATGAGGAGTAGTAAAAAAGGGGACTTTGTGCCTTTAAGGTCTGTCACAGCCCCCTTCCCTGTACCAAGTGACTGCATTTCAAACTGACACAGAAGCTGCAATCCAGAGTTACTCAGCTACCTCCTGTTCTCTCTTTCTCTCTCTCTCCCTCTCTGCTTCTTTTTTTTACTTTTTGACAGTCCTGGTAGGGGCCTTTTGTTACCACCCCAGCCAATGAAAGAATTTTACGACAGAGAACAGTTGGGATATAAAAAGGAGTCCCTTTGCCTAGTGCAAGATCTGTGGTTGCCTACCCCTCCCCTATAGAGACCTGCACAAGGCAGCTGTCCTCTTTGCACCAGTAGCAGTCAGCAGCTTCCTCTGGAGATTCAATCTGCACAAGTCCAACAATGTTGGCACAGCGGTCACACCTCTTCTTCTGCATTCTTGTCCTGTCAATGGAGTTCTCCAAAAGCAAGGGGGAGTCAATGCTGCAAAGGGGTACCCTAGAGGTGGAGACCTCTCTAGGGGAGAGCGAGGAGCAGGAGTGCCCCGTGTGTATGTGGAGAAAACACAGCAAAGAGATGAGACTGGAGAGCATCAAGTCTCAGATCCTGAGCAAACTTAGGCTTAAGGAAGCTCCCAACATCACCCGAGAGGTGGTAAACCAGCTTCTACCCAAGGCTCCCCCTCTGCAGCAGATACTGGATCAGCATGAATTTCAGGGAGACTCTTTTCAGCACAATGCTTTCCTGGAAGAGGATGAGTATCATGCCACTACGGAGACTGTTATCAGCATGGCACAGGAAAGTAAGTGCACTTTTACATTTCTTCAAAGCTTTTTTTATTTGCTACGCATATGCACTTTGTTTTTTAGTGTCGGTTTTGTGGAAATGTTGTACAACGGTTGGGTCAATTATTGAGCTGTTGAATCTCATCTTTACCTTTAAGGGACATGATTGACACGGTCAATCAAACCCTCACGTGCTTTGTACCCACGTGTGACATCTGAGATGCTGCGAGCAATGTGTGTGCAGAGTGTGCCGCACATCCCTTCTACCTATGCGTCAGAGCAGCGGGCGATCTACATAAGTTTTTACCTGACGGTATGCTCATATGATGCAGCACATATAGTACGTATGGTATAGCAAGTGATGCTATAGAGTTGTGTGCACATTGTGCAGAGTTTTTGTTTGGTTGTGCAGTATGGCATTACACTGTACAGTGCTTCACAGTACTGCAGTGACGAACTTTACTTGGGGAAAGAAGTGGAGTCAGCAGATAGGCGTGTGCTGTAAGGTGTGGGAAGGCTTCCCAAAAAATCTCTTGTGTGTTGTGTTTTTGTAATTATTGTGCTAGCAAACTGTATATCAGAAAGGTTCATCAGTGGAAGGTTAATATCATAGAGTATTATTGAAATAAGCACTGTATCATTCTTTATATGTTGCTCTGTGATACAATAAACTTTTATGGACGTTATGATTTGACAGTGCTAGTGCACTATTTGCCTCTAAATTAAACAAAAGAAGTGATGGTAAACCCAAGGGAACAAACCCACACAATTGCTCCCTTACACAATACTATTTTTTTATCCTTCTTTGTGTCTATCCTTATTGTTACTGTGGTCTTCTAACGCACTTTGATGCTTTAACATCAGTCCTTATTGTACTGCTGCTTATATAAAACGTTTTTATTTCACCAGTCTTATTAAAGTTTACAGCCAAGATGGTGATTGGTACCTTTGCTGATATGTTATTCTTGACTACACAATGTTGCACACATGCAATCAATCAATCAATCAATCAATCAATCAATCAGTCTATATATCTATCTCTCTATAATCAATATATATATATATATATATATATATATCTATCTCACTATAATCTATCTACAGTATCTCTCTATAATCTATCTCTCTCTATAATCTATCTCTCTATCTATCTATCTATCTATCTATCTATCTATCTATCTATCTATCTATCAATAATCTATTTATAATCTATCTGTCTGTCTATCTATCTATCAATATATCTAATCTATCTATCGCTATATAATCTATCTCGCTAAAATCTATCTATCTATATCTATCTATCTATCTATCTATCTATCTATCTATCTATCTATTATTTCTCTATCGCTCTATAATCTCTCTCTCTCTCCCTCTCTCTATCAATCTATCTATCTATCTATCTATCTATCTATCTATCTATCTATCTATCTATCTATCTATCTATCTATCTATCAATAATTTATCTATAATCTGTCTATCAATATTTGATATATCTAATGAATCTATCTTTATCTATCTCTCTATAATCTATCATCTATCTATCTATCTATCTATCTATCTATCTATCTATCTATCTATCTATCTATGTCTCTATAATTTAACTATCATCTATCTATCTATCTATCTATCTATCTATCTATCTATCTATCTATCTATCTATCTATCTATCTATCTATCAATAATCTATTTATCTCATCTATCTATCTATCTATCTATCTATCTATCTATCTATCTATCTATCTATCAATAATCTATCGATAATCTATCTCATCTCTCTCTTATCTATCTATCTATCTATCTATCTATCTACCTCTCTCTTATCTATCTATCTATCTATCTATCTATCTATCTACCTCTCTGTTATCTATCTATCTATCTATCTATCTATCTAACTATCTATCTATCTCTCTGTTATCTATCTATAATCTATCTATCTATCATAAATCTATCTACCTATCTATCTATCTATCTATCTATCTATCTATCTATCTATCTATCTATCTATCTATCTATCAATAATCTATCGATTATCTATCATAAATCTATCTCATCTATCTATCTAAATATCTATCAATAATCTATCTATCTAATCTCTTTCTATCTATCTCTATTATCTATCTATCTTTCTGCTATCTATCTATATCTATCATCATTCTCTCTTTTTCTCTCTCTCTCTATTAAGATACACAAACACATATTTGTGCATTGCTCTGTTGTTAGACATGTCACTTCATATTAGCCTCTCCACTAAAACAGAACATTCTATAGCTTGCTATCATCTATTGCTCTTCAAATTCCCAAAATCACAATGCAATTTCCCCTCTGTTATGAATGAATGAACCCACATCACTAAAAAAAAATCAAATATTCATAAATGTTACAACTTCGCCCTCATTGGCGCTAGTGACTGCAGTGTTCACTTTTCTTATGCTGTCATATGATATAATATACATAATTTAACATTAATCCTCTAGCAACAGGAATCTAATAATTCTGACATATTATAAGGACATATTTTAAACTAAAAAAATGTGAAGAAAAGTTTCCTTGCTTGAGAATGATATTACGTGAAGACATTTTCACAAAGATAAATGTAATTTACACAATTGCCAGTTGTAAGTAGCAAACACAGTTTATTTGTGTGTATGTCCCATAATACCATGTTAATGAAATTAAAAAAGTAGATCATGTTTGCGGATTACCCACACTATTCACTTCATAACCTAATCACAACACAGTGCTAACTTTATTTCTGATACTTTTCTTGACTCAGAGCTGAAATTTCTGCATCTGGAGTAGCTGCATCAAGTTTGCTTTAAAATCTGTTCTTGCATATGGCCTTAATTTAAGATGTACTTAGCATTTAATAAATGTTTACCGTAATTTATTATCTGCATGATGTTAATACAAATAGTCTAATTATGTTTGTAATAAACGTTACAATAGTTGGGATATGCAGGGGTTAATAGTGTCATGTATTATCGTTATTGAGAGTGGTTTGTTCATTCATTGATCAAAGGTGTAATTCTACTTAATTGGCCTTGGCAAAAGCTGTCCTGGTCTTTTATCAGTAAATCACCTTGAAGTTTTCTCCTTTGGAAGCATGTTGATGTAACACATTTTTCTTTGTGGCTGTCATTGTAATTCTCCACAAAGTCCTTCATTACCCCAATGACTTTAGAACAGCTTCACAATTCTTTGCCTCAGAGTTGCATGACGCCCTCACTAGCCTTGAACAAGAGCTGTGAATAATGGCTATTTGGTGATGCGCAAAGTTGTGGGCTGTCATGGAAATGGTATTACAGATATCTTGAGCAGCAGTATTGGCAAGGATGGAGTTAGTCAAATGGAATTTGCTCTTTAAAATGTATTGCAATTATTATCAAATGAGTTTTGCTTTGTTGCTGTCTCTGCAGATTCTTATAAATGTGATTTTTTTTTACTTTAGTATTACATTATGTTTAGATTAAACATTCAGTGTAAACCACAAACTCCGACAGTGTTTTCACCTTTTTTTAACTCCTCTGTAGTTTGCGTAGTGCGACCAAAGCTTTAGCTGGTTTATGTTCCAACTGAACTAGTTCTCTGTTCTCAATCAGTTTACATGAACAGTACACAAATTCTTCTTTTTACATGCTCACAAGACAGCCTTAACTACCCGCCAAACATTGTTTTTATATATATACACATTTCTTGTATATGGGTTTATGGGATTCAGTTCCTCAGTCTCTGTTTTTGAACTTCTTTGTCATTCTCCAAACATACTGCAGATATTTTTCACTTCATTTATATTTCTTCTTTATTAACGCCAGCATATCTCTGTATAATATCTAGTACTGGCATTATTCTGTATTTTTGGTTTCCTTTTTTGTTTTTACATTTTTAATGAATCTGTAAATCAACTGTTTGTCTTTTAATCAGCCTGTCTTGTTTATCTTTTTTTCTATATTAAACAACTATTAGCAACTTTTTTCAGCAATGAACATTGTTTTCTGAATACTCTTGTCTTTTCCTTTTCTTTCTTTATTTTTTGTTTGATCAACTTTATTAGCAACCTTTCCATTCTTGAATAAAGTTTTCAAAATACTCTATTTTTTGTTTTTATTTTTCTAGTCTTATCCTTTCCTCTTTAGCTTATTTTTCTGCTATACTTGGATTATTTTCTCCTTTCTGTTTTCAGTTTGGCATCTATAGTTTTGCATTTTCCACCTCACTTTCTCCTCTGAAGCTGTGTATACTTTCTCAGCTTGTTTTCTTTTGCTGCTTTTTTTTTCTAAATTCGTCTTTAGTTTTGATCCTCTCCTATTCTGTGT